>NC_087370.1:9176504-9219011 GCF_030014295.1 Loxodonta africana
CATAGAGAGATAGTATTCACAAATCCAGAGAAGAGTGGCATCGTTTCACATTTCTGAGAAGCTTATCGTTATGCCTTAAACTGCAGCTAAACCTCTGGAAGTAGCTTGTCTAGTTTCACGTAATTGTGTCTAGGTGACCAGGTTCACTGAAACACTTGAAACGTATTCTTTCCGAAAACAATTGAAGATTAACAAACATGTCCTCTTTCTAAGACTCCAAAGGGCTTGCAGTCATGGCTCATTGACCTTGTAATTGTCTTAGCAAGATTTCTGTTTTTCCATTCTCCATAATGTTTGAGGACACACTGCTTTCTTGCAAGATTTGTGTATTCCGATCAACCAATTAGAAATTTTTGTTCAGAGCTCCCACTGAAGTCAAATACAGTGAACCGTGGGAGAGCGGGAACTCAACGGGACTGCCTTGCTTTTCTAGGTCTTGCAAGTTTTCCACCTTTCACAGGGTGCAGTCTTACTACTTTTATATCACTCTCATTAGTGGAAAATATTTGAGTTTTCCTTCTCTGACAGATTTCCACCTTACACAAGTTCTGGCTTTTGCAGGTTTTACCGTATAAGTACCCCCTGAAAATCTTAATAGGAGCACTGATTTACTACTCGGTAATGATGTGCTGTGTAACTTTAAAGATGTCTGTTAAATCCTCATAGCAATCTCTTAATGGTATACCAAGTTGTTTATTTTCAACACTACTGAACATATATTAAAAAAGTAAATGAACAAAGACCCATTGCCACAGAGCTGATTCCGACTCATGGTGACCCCACATGTTACAGAGCAGAACTGAGTTCCATCAGGTTTTCTTGGCTGTAGCCCTCGCAGAAGCGGATGGCCAGGATTTTTTTTTCATGGCAACGCTGCCAGCCTTTCGGTGAGTAGACAAGGGCAAACTGTTTGTACCACCCAGTGCTCAATAGTCATCCACTGAGTAGAGGACTCAACAATGAGAGTTTTTCCAGTTGTGACAACATGTCCTACCTTTTGTGGGGCTACACTACACACATTTTGGCACTGAGTCAAACTATACCTTTCACTTATGGCTAATTGTTTCTAGAATGTAAATTTGCCCCTCCAGTGAACATTAAAAACTCCTTCCTCACAGCTTGCGGCCGATGTGGCGCCATAGACAGGAGCACCAAGCTGTCCCCTCCACAGGAAAAACCCAGAAAACTAAGTAAAACAGAGAAAAACATCATTCCTGGGACCCGAAGTGTCAAATGAAGAGATAAAGAGCTCAGCCAAACACCAAATGGAATAAGAAACTGACAGAGAGCGAGGAGGGACATGTGCGGAGGTTCCTTCTCAGCTAACCCAGCAGGGATTCGCTGTCGTGTCAGAGATCAGATGACAGGGAGCACGGGAAAACAGGCTTCTCGGACCTCCCAGCGGGAGACAAAACACCCAGTAACTCAGCGATACACACTTTCCCACGCCCATCCTCTCCCTGCTGCTCTACCTCTGAGCTTCCTGGCTGGCGTTGGTGGCTCCACTGGCCAGGCAGTGCAGTGCTGCTTGGATTCGCCCACCCACTTCCCAGTTCAACGGACAGGGAGTATGGGAGAGCAGCTTCAGGAAGTTCCCAGCGGGAGACACAGCACCAGGTAACCAGCGGTATATACTTTCCTAACTTCCACCCTTCCTGCCCTCCCCCTTTTGCCTCCTCTGCTTCCTGCCAGCCTCAGCCTTTTCGCAGGGAGGCAACCGCTTCTGCCGCAGGCCACTTGGATTTTGCCCTACCCACACTGGTCCAGTCCCTGAGCTGGTGTTCCTTCTGTCTCTTTTGGTTTCTTTGGTGCCTCCCACCACCTACCCCTTCTCTCTCTTGAACACCTAGCTCCCTGTGTCGTCTTTGCTTCTTGGAAGGCTACAAAGCCCCACTAGACTGGGGAACTACTCCTCTGGCACGGGACACCATGCTGGTGGGATTCCTGGGGCTTTTTTTTTTCTTTTTTGCTTTGCTCTGTTTTGTTTGTTTTCTCTTGTTGCAGTTGGGAGCCCCTTCCAGCCATGCTGCACTACATGGCGTGGGAGCAAATCCCCCAGTCTGCACAAACCACATGGGGAGGATCCCTGGAGGCATTTCTTTTTTCTTTACTTTTTTCCCTTTCTGTCTTTTCATTTCTCAGTTCTTGTCTGTCTGTACTTAGCTTCTTTCCTGTCTCCTGAATATCTGGTGCTGTTTAACATCTACACCCCCTCTAGCCAGACTATACTGCGCAGCCTGGGAGACCTCTGTGGTCTTCAAGGCCCCTGGAGGATTTTGTTTTCTTCTTTTTTTGTTCAATTTTTGTTTTTCTCCATTTCTCAGTCTCTCTTCTGTCCACTTCAGTGGTGATCTCCCTTTGCACTATTTTTATTTTTTTAATTGTTTTTGGCTCCTGTTTCTCCTCTTTCCCATAGCCATATTAGCCCTGTACATCACAACCTCCCCTCTCTATCCTGCCAACCTTCATGGGGTGCTGAACATCACACCCCTGAGCAGCACAGGCACTGCCTACCAGAAGTAGCCTGGCACTGATTGCTGGCCCGCCCTGTCTGCCCTAGTACATGCCACAAACAACCCATCCCAGCTCCTCCGCTCCAGCTGGACCTGCCCTGCTGCACCATAGGTGAGTGACTGGCTCTGCCCATTGGACACGGAGGTGAAAATATTGCAACTACAGGCAAGCAAACAACAGAGAATGCACAGCCCGTCTGCTCAGACATAACCAAATAAAAGCAAGGATGAAACAAACAAATCTACAATCAAGCAACAAAACAACCACTGAATGTCCTGAAGACAGCAGATAATATCAAAACATACTAAGAAAGGACAGGACTGGTCCAGTAGGCATCCAAAATAAAACACCAGATGACCTCCCAGTAGAAAAAAAGGCACTAGAACTACCTGACGGGGAGTTCAAGTCTCTAATATTCAGAGCTGTCCAAGAGTTGAAGTAAAAAAAAAGGAGACAAAAATGAGGAAAAAATAGAGAAACTTATGGAAAGGGCAGATAAGTTCATGGAAAATACAGACCAAAAAAATGGAATAATTTAGGAAAATATTACAGGAACAAAATGCCAAACTAAATTCACACTAGAAATCAAAACAACAATTAGAAATCCAAAAGATAACAAGATTTCAGGAATGGACAGTGTCATAGATGGGCTGAGGAGCAGGTTTGAAATGATGGAAGGTGGGATAGGTGAAATTGAAGACAAACACTTGGATACAACTCTGTTTGAGGAAAAATTGGAGAAAAGAACAAAGAAGGATGAGGAAACCATGAGAATTATGTGGGATACATTCAAAAGCAAGAACTGAGGAGCCATCAGAGTTCCAGAACAGGGAGAGAAAACAGAAAACAGAGAGAGGATCCTTGAAGAATTGCTGACAGAAAACTTCCCTAATATCCTGAATGATGAATTGCTGACCATCCAAGAAACTCATCGAGCCCCGTGTAGGATAGACCCCAGAAAAAACACCAAGGCATATCATAATCACACTTGCTGAAACCAGAGATGAAGAAAAACTCCTGAGAGCACCTCAAGAGAAACGAAAAGTCGCATACATAGGAGAAACAGTAAAACTACGCTCTGATTATTCAGAGAAGCCATGCAGGCAAGAAGGCAATGGGGTGACATATGTAAAACTTTGAAAGAAAAAAATTGCCAACCACGGATAACATATCCTGCAAAACGTTCATTCAGATATCATGGTGAAATTAGGACATTTCCAGATAAACAGAAATTAAGGGAATGTGTAAAAACCAAACCAAACCTACAAGAATTACCAAAGGGTGTCCTTTGGTCTGAGAACAAGCGACGTCAGGCCACAGCCTGAATCTAGAATGCAAGATTGTACCAACCGGATACCAACATAGGAAATGAACTTTCAGGGACTATCCAAAACCAAAAGAATTGTGACAGGGACCCAGAGAAGTTAACCTGTAAATGACAACAACATCAGAACAATAAACGGTGTAAGTATAGAACTTTCTATGGGAGAGGAAGGCAAGGTGATTCCAAGTCACAATAGGCTGGTTCAAAGCTAGAATGATAAGGGTAAGTTTCAAGGTAACCACAAAGAAAGTTAACAAACCTACTCATCAAAATAAAGAAGAAAAAATACAGTCTCAATAAAAGCAAAATCTGCAAAAGCAAAAGAAATGAGAAAGAAATCCACAAAGAAAAGGAACTCAGCACAAAAGAGTAAGAGGAACAAAGAAAATGTTAGCACTACAAAAAAAAAAAAAAAAGGCACGACAAGATGACAGCAATAAACTCATACCTATCAGTAATTACACTGAATGTAAACGGCCTAAAAAAACAGGATCCATCAACATGCTGTCTACAAGAGACACACCTTAGAAACAGAGACATAAATGTATTAAAAATCAAAGGTCGAAAAAATATGTATCAAGCAAATAACTACCAAAAAATTGCAGGAATGGCAATACTAGTCTCAGATAAAATAGACTTTAAAATAAAATCCACGTAAAAGGCAAAGAAGAGCACTGTTAAATGATTAAAGGACAATCCATCATGAAGACTTAACTGTTATAAATATCTATGCACCCAATGCCAGGGCTCCAAAATACGTAAACTCTAGCAGCACTGAGAAGAGAAATCGACGGTTCCACAATATTAGTCGGAGACTTCACAAACCACTCTTGGTAAGGGACAGAACATCTAGGAAGAAACTCAACAAAGATACAGAAGAGCTAAAGGGCACAATCAGCCAACTTGACCTCATAAACGTATGTAGAACACCCCATCCAACAGCTGCAAAGTACACATTCTTTCCCAGCACACACAGAGCGTTGTCCAGAATAGCCCACATCTTAGTCCGCAAAGCAACCTTCAGCAAAATCCAAAACATTGAGATAATACAAAGTATCTTCTCTGACCACAATTCCCTCAAAGTAGAAATTAACAACAGGAAGAGTAAGAAAAAAAAGAAAATGAATTACATGGGAAATGAATAGCACCCTGCCAAAATCACTGGGTAACAGAAGAAATCAGAGATGGAATCAAAAAGTCCTAGAATCAAATGAGAATGAAAACACGTCGTAGCAAAACCTTTGGAACACAGCAAAGGCAGTCCTCAAAGGCCAATTTATGTCAATAGATGCACACATCAGGAAGGAAGAAAGGGACAAAATCAAAACATTAGCTGCACAGCTCGAACAAATAGAAAGAGAACAGCAAAAGAAGCCCACAGTCACCAGAAGAAAGGGACTAATAAAGATCAGAGCAGAAATAAATGAAATGAAGAATAGAAAAACAGTAGAAAGAATCGCAAAACAAAAAGGTGGTTTTTTGAAAGAATTAACAAAGCACTGGCCAAACTGACAAAAGAAAAACAGGAGAGGATGCAAATAACCCAAATAAGAAATGAAATGGGGACATTACAACAGACCTATCTGAAATAAAAACGATCACAACAGCCTATTATGAAAAACTTACTCTAAAAAAATTGAAAACCTAGAGGAAATGGACAAATTTATGGAAACACACTACCTCCCCCAACATACTACCTCCCCCAACTGACAGAAAATGATGTGGAAAATCTGAACAGACCAATAACCAGAGAAGAGATTGAAAAGGGAATAAGAAAACTCCCAACGACAACAAAAAGCCCTAGCCCAGATGGCTTTACTGGAGAATTCTCGAAAACATTCAGAGAAGAGCTTACACCAGTACTACTCAAACTATTTGAAAACATAGAAAAGGAAGCGATATTTCTGAATTCATTCTGTGAAGCCAGCATAACCCTGACACCAAAACCAGGCAAAGACACTACAAAAACAAAATTACAGACCAATATCTTTCATGAATATAGAGGCAAAAATTCTCCACAATACTCTAGCCAATAGACTCCAGCCTCATAACAAAAAATAATACACCGCGACCAAGTAGGATTCATACCAGGCATGCAAGGAAGGTTCAACATTAGAAAATCAATCAACCTAATCTACCACATAAATAAAAAGAAAAGAATCACATGTCACCTCAATCGATGCAGAAAAGGCATTCAACAAAGTCCATCACCTATTCCTGATAAAAACTCTCAAATAAATAGGTACAGAAGGAAAATTTCTCAGCATAGTAAAGGGCATATAGGCAAAAGCAACAGCCAACATCATTCTTAATGGAGAGAAGCTGAAAACATTCCTCTTGAGAACAGGGCCGGACGTCACTGTAAGTCTGTGAACCCCCTGTACCCATGGCTGGGGGAAGGGACAGGCAACTGTGCACTAGGATCCTGAGTGTTTGACTTGGCCATGACAGCATTGAGTGCTGCTGGAGTGGTGTCGGAGTAGGCGGTTAGATGAATAAGGAGGGGGAGTGCTCCTCAGCCCATGGAGCTTTGGTGGGAGGAGGGCTGTGGTATGTGTGGTGGGTTGAGGGGCGGAGTGTGCACTTAACTTTTCTCAGGTGTGGTGTCTCCTTTTTGATTCTGGAGGTGCGTGCAAAGTCGCTTCTGCTTAGCTGCACCAAATCAGGTTGGTTTGGGCTTGGGGAGCTTCTGCTCACCTCAGTGTGTCATGGCATGCAGGTTCGGTTATCAAAACGCTGATGATCCTGCCATCCGTAGTTCCCTGCTGTTTTTGAATTGTCTCTCCTTCCACCTGTTACTGCATCTGATTCTTCAGCTTTGTCTTTGGTGTTTAGGGTGCCTAAATTGTAAAATATGTCTGATTCACCTGTTTTTCTGGGTCTTTGTTGTAGGAGGGATGACACGAAGCACCTGGGTTTTTCCTATTTTGGCTCTGTCTCTCTGCATTCAGCTGTTGACATTTCTCTTTTATTGTAACAGTGAAAATCTACCATTTTGTGCGTTAACAGTGTATCTTTGGCGGTAATGGACGCAAGGGTGCAATGTGAGTAACATAGGCTGTGATGGTTAAGGTTCTGTGTCCCTTTGGCTAGGCTATGGTTCTGAATGACGTGGTAGTTAATGTAATAATGTAGTTTTTCTCTGTTTTGTGATATAATGTCTCCATGATGTCATCTGATATGAGCAGCCAATCACTTATAAGAGGCTGTGGCCTGCACCCAGTGTATAGGGATGTTTTGGCCAAGCTTGCTGGGTTTTGCTTGCTCTGAATCGCACATCTGGCTTGTCATCATATGACCTCCGGTTCTTCGGACTTGAGCCAGCAGTCTGGTATATAGCCTGCCACTCCTGGGATTTGGGAGCCTCCACAGCCTATGAGCCAGCAGCCTACCATCTTACCTGCTGATCTTGGACTCATCTGCTTCCACAGCCTTTGAGCCAGCAGTCTGCCACCTGACCTGCTGATCTTGGACTCATCAGCTTCCACAGCCTTTGAGCCAGCAGTCTGCCACCTGACCTGCTGATCTTGGACTCATCTGCTTCCACAGCCTTTGAGCCAACAACCTGCCATCTGACCTGCTGATCTTGGACTCATCAGCTTCCACAGCCTTTGAGCCAGCGGTCTGCCATCTGACCTGCTGATCTTGGATTCATCAGCTTCCACAGCCCACAACACACAAGCTCCAGAGAATAAACTATGTAGCTAGGATCTTCTAAAAATTGAATACTTATGCTCATCAAAAGACTTCACCAAAAGAGTTAAAGGAGAACTTATGGACTGGGAAAAAAAATTGGCTATTACAAATCAGACAGAGGTCTAATCTCTAAAATCTACAAGAAAATCCAACACCTCTAAAGCAAAAAAGGAAACCCTGGTGGCATAGTGGTTAAGTGCCACAGCCGTTAACCAAAAGGTCAGTGGTTTGAATCCACCAGGTGCTCCTTGGAAACTCTACGGAGTGGTTCTACTCTGACCTATAGGGTCACTATGAGTCAGAATGACTCCATGGCAGTGAGTTTGGTTTTTTTGGTCTACAGCAAAAAGACAAACAATCCAATAAAAAATGGGCAAAGGAAATGAACAGTCCCTTCAGCAAAGAAAACATTCAAGCAGCCAACAGACACGTGAGGAAATGCTCAGGATCTCTAGCCATTAGAGAAATGTATATCAAAAGCACAATGAGATACCACCTCACCCCAGCATTACCCACACAAATCAATGAAATAGGAAATAACAAGTGTTGGAAAGGCTGCGGGAAGATCGAGACCCTTACATCCTGCTGAAGAGAATGCAAAATGCTACAGCCATTTTGGAAATGATGTGGCGCTCCCGTAGAAAGCTAGTACCATATGATCCAGCGATCCGAGTCCTGGGAATATGTCCTAGAGAGATAAGAATCATCACATGAGTAGACGTATGCACACCCATGTTCACTGCAGCATTGTTCACAATAGCAAAAAGGTGGAAACGACCTAGATGCCCTTGAACAGATGAATGGATAAACAATCTGTGGTGCATACGCATAATGGAGTATTACGCAACAATCAAGAACAATGATGAATCTGTGAAGCATCTCGTAACATGGATGAATCTGGAGGGCATTATGCTGAGTGAAAGAAGTCAATCACAGGACAAATATTGGATGAGGCCACTAATGTAAAAACTCATGACAAAGTTTACATACAAAGAGAAACAATCTTTGATGGGTAGGAGGAAGGAGAGGGGTGGGGATGGAAAAACACTTAGTAGACAATGGGCAAGTGGTAAGTTTGGTGGAGGGTAAAACAGTACACGATACAGGCGAAGCCAGCACAACTTGTACAAGGCAAGGCCGTGGTAGCTCCATAGACACATCCAAACTCCCTGAGGGACCGAATTGCTGGGCTGAGGGCTGTGGCGACCGTGACCTCGGGGAATATCTAGCTCAACTGGCATAACATCGTTTATAAAGAATATGTCCTGCATTCTACTTTGGTGAGTAGCGTCTGGGGTCTTAAAAACCTGTGAGCGGCCATCTAGGAAATCCCACTGGTCTCACCCCTTCGGGAGCAAGGAAGAATGAAGAAGACTAAAGATACAAGGGAAATATGAGTCCAAAGACCTAATGGACCATATCCACCTCGGTCCCCACCAGAGTGAGTCCAGTAGAACTAGATGGTGCCCGGCTACCACCACGGACTGCTCTGACAGGGATCCCAGTAGAGGGTCCTGGACAGAGCTAGAGAGAAATGTACAACCCAATTCTAACTCAAAAAGAGAGACCAGACTTGCTGGAGAAACACTAAGAGTATGGCCCCTGGACACCCTTTCTGCTCAGTAACAAGATCACTCCTGAGGTTCACCCTTCAGCTAAAGATTGAACAGGACCATGGAACAAAACAAGACTAAACAGGCACACCGGCCCTGAGGCAGGGACTAGAAGGCGGGAGGGAAGAGGAAAGCTGGTAATAGGCAACCCAGGGTTGAGAATGGGGAGGGTTGACGTGTCACGGGGCTGTTAACGTGTCATTGAACAATGTGCATACTAACTGGTGAAAAACTAGTTTGTTGTTTAAAGCTTCATCCAAAGTACAATAAAAAATTAAAAAAAAAAAATTCCCTCATGGCTAGGTACCTCATGCATTTATTTTGTATCCCTCCGGATAACAATAACTTCTTTTCTTGAATTATTACTTTTTTCCCCACCCCAAATAACGAAAGCACAGCCAAACAGTGAGTCTAAAAAGCACTCTTCGTATGAATTAGGTGAGAAGGTCTGACTTAGATTCATGCTGAAGCCCTTCTGGATCTGAGATAGTGACGTACTGAACCTCTGCTGATTTCCATGATTCTTTCTTTCCATTAAGTATGCCTTGCTCTATAGTTTTTGGCTCTTGTTGTTGAAATGTCAAGTTAGTAGAGAATCCAAATGAATTGTGAGACTATGGAATTTGTAAGACCTTGAAGTTTTAAAAAATGTGATGAAGATTGAAGACTGAGGCATGGTTGCAATGACAATAAAAATAGCAAACAAGATTTAACTGCAAAGGCGTCAGGAAAGGAAAAAGGAGATACTCGTGTTGCCGGGTGAAAACCCCAGGTTTTGCTTGGCATGACTTGTTACAGCCAATAAACAAGAGGCAGAGGTGGGGGATTAAAAAGACACCTTTATTTCGTTGTACAAGGAAAAGAGTGATCCTGGCTGTTGCCTCCAAGACTGCTCACTGGCAGCTTGGGGCAGTGGGCTTTTACAGAGAGCAGACAAGAAAATGTAAATTCACCGTAAATATTCAAGATTGACCGTCACGCAGGCACTCAGAGCTTGGGGATGGCTATGCAGTACCTTCAGACAAGGTTTGTATCCCCAGGATGAAGGGAGATGTTGGTTTTCTTTCACGAGGGTGTTAAGTCTCTACCCAGAGGAGAGTTGAGGTGGTGTGTCGCCCATTCTGTGGTTATCTTGTCAGAAGAAAGGGCAGCTGATTCCCTTTGGTATAGAACGATAAGCCAGAGCGGGTGTCTCCTAGAAGGACTGGGCTCTGAGGCTGCCTGCCTCATTAGGATCAGGAGAAAACCAGACACTGTTTTCTTTCATCTGGATTTTATTGATCTTCATCTTGAAGATTTGTTTCAGTGCCTCATTACAAGAAAATGTATCACCATCTCTGACATCTCTAGCCTTTGGGTTTTTAATGAGAGCTCTAGCTCTGCCACAAGTTAATGACAGTGGGATTTTTCTTAATTCTCTATCCTTTTAATGAGAAACAACATTTTAACATTTTTATTAGGTCACAAATGTAAGTGTTACAATAGCTATTCCCCTACTCCAGTAGCTGCTTTAATTTCCTTTAAACCGAACTCATCTCTTTCATTAAACACCAGTGGCACCAATTTTGGGGATACAGAGATCTGAAGTTGCTTCTTCCTCTGTTAGAAAACAGAATTATAATTCGTTTCAGAAAAACAATTATTAATTTATTGATGACTAAAAATTTTACTCTTTATTGGCTGTATTTAAGACATTATCTGAATGCAGTTTGAAGCGTACATTACCTTCTGTGAAGGTTAAAATAGAGCTAAATAGAAATTTACTGTTTTCCAAAGATAAATAAGACTTTCCGACTTTAAAAACTCACAAGTTATCGGAGATACAAGCAAATGGAACTGGAGAGTGACGTCACCGAAAATGGCACAGTAGGGAGTTCCAGCACCCCATCTACGCAGAAAAGCCAGTAACGAGCTTGGCAGAACTATCAGAATCAACTTTTGTATGAATATATGTGTGTGATTCCAACATTTTTTACATGTAGAGTTCAGTGGCATTAATTACATTCATCAGGTTGTTCAACCTTCACCTCTATTCTTTTCCAAAATTTTCCTTCACCCTTAACAGAAGCTTAGTGTCCTCTATCTAAGCCTTGAGTCCCCATTTCCGTCTCACTCCCATCTGCCCCTGGTAACCACTAATAAACTTGCATATTCTACATACGTCATGTAAGTGGGATCACTCAATATTTGTCCATTTGTAACTGATGTATTTCACTCAGCATAATGTTTCCAAGGCTCACGCAGGTTGTGGTGTGTGTTGGAACTTCATTTCTCTTACGTGGCTGGCTAATATTCCACTGTATGGATGTACCACGTTTTGCTTAGCCATTCATCTGTTGATGGACATTGAGGCTGTTTGCACCTTTTGGCTATTATGAATAGTGTTACAATGGGCATTGGTGTACAAGTCTCTGTATTGCTGCTTTCAGATCTTTTGGGTATATACCTAAGAGTGGAATTGCTGGATCATACGGCAGTTCTATGTTTAGCTTTTTGAGAAACCACCAAACTGTTTCCTACATGGGTGTACCATTTTACAATCCTACCAGCAATGGACGAGGGCTCCAATTTCTCAACATCTTCTCCACACCTGTGGTTTTCTGTTTGTGGAATCATTGCCATCCTAGGTGTTCATATATTTTGGATATTAAGCCATAACCAGGCATGTGATTCCCCAAAATTGTCTCCCAATCTGTAGATTGTCTCTTCACTTTGTTGATGAAGTCCTTCGATGCACAAAAGTTTAATTCTGATGACGTCCAACTAACTTAAGCTTTCTTTCATTCCACGTGCATCTGATGTCATATCTTATAATCCACTGTCAAAAACTAGGTCCCAAACCATTTTCTTATAAGAGTTTTATGAGTTTAGTTTGTACATTTAGGTGCTTGATCCATTTTGGGTAAGTTTTTGTATATGATGTGAGGTATGGGTCCAGGAGCCCTGGTGGCACAGTGTTTAAGAGCTACAGCTGCTAACCAAAAGTTCAGCAATTTGAATCCACCAGGTGCTCCTCGGAAACCCTGTGGGGCAGTTCTACTCTGTCCTATAGGGTCGCTGTGAGGCAGAGTTAACTTGACAGCAATGAGTTTGGTTTTGGTTTGGTATGGGCCCAGGCTCACTTTTTGCTTGTGGAAATCCAGTTGCCCCACCATAGGATGGACTTAGCGCCCTTGTGGGAATCAGTTGATCATAGATTCTCCCCCATCCCCCCGCTCCCCCCTCGATCGTATTCTATTGGTCTATATACCTGTCATTACACCAAGACCAGACTGTTTTGGTAACCGTAGCTTTCTAACATGCTTTGAGATTTGGAAGTAAAAGTGTTCCTAACTATGTTCTTTTGCAAAATGACTTTGGTCTTTTGGAGCCCCTGAAGTTCCCTATAAATTTGGAGATTAGTTTTTTCACATCTGTGAAGAAAGCTGTTGGAATTCTGATGGGGGTTGTGTTGAGTCTATAGATTGCTCTGGGTGCTATTGACATGGTAACAATGAGAAGTCTTCCAATCCATGAGCGCAAATGTCCTCCTATTTATTTAGCTTTTCTTTAGTTACTTTCAATACCATTTTGTAGTTTTCAGTGTACGAGTCTCTCATTTCCTTGGTTAAATGTATAGAAGCTATTGGAGATGGAATTGCTTCCTTAATTTCCTTTTCAGATTGTTCATTACTCGTGTATAAAAACCCAACAGATTTTTGTGTGCTGACCTTGAATCCTGCTGTTTTGCTTTCTTAGGCAATCTTTGGGGGTCTTCTATATAGAGGATAACGTCATCTGTGAAGACGGGTAGATTTACTCCTTCCTTCCTGGTTTGGATACCTTTTATTTA
Source organism: Loxodonta africana (assembly GCF_030014295.1). Lineage (NCBI taxonomy): Eukaryota > Metazoa > Chordata > Mammalia > Proboscidea > Elephantidae > Loxodonta > Loxodonta africana. Next base: position 9,189,484 of record NC_087370.1, read on the forward strand.
TTTGTCTTGCCTGTTTGCTCAGGCTAGGACTTCCAGTACAGTGTTGACTAGAGGTGGTGAGAGCAGACATCCTTGTCTTCTTCCTCATCTTAAGGGGAAAGCTGTTGGTCTGTTTAGTGTGATGCTGTTGGTGTCGTGACGTTAGCTGTGGGTTTTTTCATAAATCTTCTTCATCATGTTGAGAAATTTCCCTTTTATTCCTAGCTTGTTGAGTGTTTTTATCATGAAAGAGTGTAGGATTTTGTCAGATGCCTTCTCTGCCTTGATGGTGATGATCATATGGTTCCTTACCTTTGCTCTATTAAGGAATGTGGTGTCTTACGTTGACTGATTTTCTAATGTAGAACTAACCTTGTGCTCCTGGGATACATCCCATGTGACCATGGTGGAAACTCCTTTAATCATTTTTCTGTATCAGTTTGATAGTATTTATTGAGGATTTATGCATCTATATTCATAAGGGATATTGGGCTATAGTTTTCTTTTCTTGCAATGTCTTCATCTGGCTTTAGCATCGGAGTGACAGTGGACTCAGAGAATGACTTAGTAAGCATTTCCTCTTCTTTCTTTCTTTCGTTTTAAAGTTTAAGAAGGCTTGGGGTCACTTCTGGGGTCACCAGTAAAGCCATCTCGTCCAGGATGTTTCTGGGTTCAGAGGTTTTTGACTAATGAATCAATCTCCTCACTTGTTTATGGGTGTTTTGAGATCTTCCATTTTTTTCCTGAGTCAGCATAGAAAGCTTACATGTTTCTAAGAATTTGTCCATTTCATCTAGGTTATCAAATTTTTTGGCATATAACTGTTTGTTTATAGTGTTCTCTTATGATTCTTGTTATTTCTGTAGGATTGAATGTTCCCATCTTTTTTTTTTTTTTTTTCTGATTTTAAGTGCTAGCATCATCTCTCTCCTTTGCTTTGTCAGTGTAGCTAAAGGTTTGTCAGTTTTGTTGATCTTTTAAACAAATCAACATCTGGTTTCATTGATTCTTGGTGGTGTTTTTTCTGTTCTTTATTGCATTTACTCTGCTCTGTTCTTTGTTATTTCCTTCCTTCTGATTTCTTTGGGCTTGGTTTACTCTTCTTTTTCTAGTGCCTCAAATGGTTACCTTATTGATTTGAGATACCTCCCCTTTTTACATAGGTAGGCATTTATAGGTATAAATTTCCCTCCAAACATTGCTTATGCTACTTCCCATTAATTTTTGTTATGTTTTGCTTTCATTTCCATTTGACTCAAAGCTTTTTTGTGATATCTTCCTCGAGCCACTGGTTGTTTAATAGTGTGTTACTTGATTTCCATTTATTTCTGCATTTTTTTTTTCCTGCTTTGAAATTCTAATTTTACTCCATTGTTTGTTGAGAAGGCACTTTGTATGATTTCAATCTTTTAAAATGTATTGGAACTTGCTTAGTGACTGTTACGGATTGAACTGTGTCCTCCCAAAATGTGTGTCAACTTGGCCAGGCTGTGATTCCCAGTATTGTGTGGTTGTCCACCATTTTGCTATCTGATGCGGTTTTCCTGTGCGTTATACATACTGCCTCTGTGAGATTAATGAGGCAGGATTAGAGGCAATTATATGAATGAGGCAGGACTCAATCTACAAGATCTGGTTGTATCTTGAGTCAATCCTTTTTGAGCTATGAAAGAGAGAAGTGCACAGAATGAGGGGTGGGGACCTCAATTCTACCAAGCAAGAAGAGCCAGGAGCACACGTCCTTTGGACTGGGTCCCTGCGCTGAGAAGCTCCTCAACCAGGGGAAGTTTGATGACAAGGACCTTCCCCAGAGCCGAGAGAGAGAGAAAACCTTTCCCTGGAGTTGGCACCCTGAACTGGTACTTCTAGCCTCCTAGACTGAGAGACTAGGTTTCTCTTTGTTAAAGCCATCTACTTGTTATACTGTTACACTGTTACAGCAGCACTAGATAACTAAGACCTTGAGGAAACATGTAGCCTATGCGGGAGAATGATCCATGTATACTGGAGAAGAATGTATTTTGAGCTCTTGTTGGGTAAAGTGTTGAATATACATCTGTTAGTTTGTTGTAGTGTCATTTTGGGTCCTCCACTTAGATATCGATTTTTTTTCTTGATGTCCCATGCTTTGTTATAAGTAGTGTACTGAAGTCTAACTACTATGGCAGAGCTGTCAATTTCTCCTTTCCATTCTATCAGAATTTGCTTTATATATTTCGGCGCTCTGATGCTAGGTGCCTACTTATTTTTCATTGTTATGTCTTCTTAATTATTTGACACTCTTTTCATTAAGTAATGTTCTTCTTTTTTGTCTCATAGGAGAGATTTTTACTGAAGGCCTATTTGGTTTGATATTATAATTACCACCGAGCTCTCTTTGGGTTACTATTTTCATGAAGTTTTTTTTTTCTCCCCAGCCTTTCACTTGTAACCTACTTGTGTTCTTGGGCCTAAGATGTGTGTTTTGTAGACAACATATAGATGGGTGATGTATGTTAATCCATCTGCCACCCTCTGCTTTTTGAATGGAGCATTTATTCTATATAAACCGTGGTAATGACCAATAAGAGACCTTACTTTTGCATTTTCTTCTCTGTTTTTTTGTTTTGTTTTGTTTTGTGTGTGTGTTTCTTATCCTATTTTATCCTTCATTTTGTCCTTCCTTGTGCATAGTTGATTTTTTTTTTTTTTTTTAGTGACCTGTTTCGCTTCTCTTCTTTGTGTATATTCTCTAGTTATATTCTTTGTGGTGACGGTGAGAATTACATTTGATACCTTACACTTATAAAAACTTGGTTTAAATTGATAGCAAATTAACTTCAGAAACAAACACTCTCTTTCTATACCTCTCTCCCAATCCCCATTTATGTTGTTTTCACCTACTAAATTTATATACATCAGTAGCATACATGTATCAGTAGCATGCATTTGTATTTGTTTATATGCTTTTGTTATTGCACAGCATGAAGGACATAACAACTGTATATACCAATCCAAATTACCTTAAGCCTTGCCCTGACACTTGCCAAGAACTTGACTTTAATGGGGTTTTTCTTTCTCTCCTTCCTTTCTTTTTTTTTTTTTTAATGTATGGCTTCAAGTTACTGTCTAGTTTCTTTTCTTTTCCATCTGAAGGATTTGCTTTGTCATTTCTTGTAGGACAAATTGAGGGGCAACAAATTCTGTCATCTTTTGTTTATCTGAGAATGTCTTAATTTCATTCCTGTTCTGGAAGGACCGTTTTGCCAGATGTAGCATCTTGGTTGACAGTTCTTTTCTTTCAGCTTTTTAAATATGACATCCTGCTATCTTTTGCCTCCATGGTTACTGAGGAGAAATCAATATGTAATCTTACTGAGGATAACTTGGATGTGATAATTCACTTCTCTCTCGTTGCTTTCAAAATTCTCTGTCTTTGGTTTTCCAGAATTTGATTAAAATGTTTCTCAGTGTGTATCTTCATGGCTCTATTCTATGAAGAGTTTGTTGAGCCTCTTGGAAGTGTATATTCATGTGTTTTGTTAGATTTGAGAGGTTTTCAGCTGTTATTTCTTCAAATATTCTTTTTGCCCCTTTCTGTCTCTGGCTTTGCCTTCTGAAACTCCCAAAATGTGTGTATTTGTTCACTGTACGATGTTCTGTAGGTTCCTTAGGTCCTGTTCTTTGCTCTTTTTTTTATTTTCACTCCTCAGGCTCAATAATCTCAATTGCCCTCTTCAAGCTCACTGATTCTCTCTTCTGCCAGTGAAATCTGATGTTGAGCTCCTTCGGTGAATTTTTCACTTCTGGTATTGTGTTTTTATCTCCAGTATTTCTGTTCTGTTCTTAAAAAAAAAAAAGAGTAAAACAAAACTCTATCTTTTTTTTTTTTTGTAATTCTTTTTTGTTCTCGTATCATTTTCCTGATTCTGTCCGGTACTTTCTTTTCATTTAACTTGTTTGTCTGTGTATTCCTTTAACTTTTGAGCACATTTAGTACTTGTCATGGATTGAACTGTGTCCCCCCAAAATACGTTTATCAATCAATTTGGCTAGGCCATGAATCCCAGTACTGTGTGATTGTCTGCATTTTGTCATCTGATGTGATTTTCCTATGTTTTGTAAATACTAACTCTATGACGTTAATGAGATGGGATTTGTGACAGTTATGCCAATGAGGTAGGGCTCAATCTACAAGATTAGATTATTTCTTAAGCCAGTCTCTTTTGAGACATAAAAGAGAGAAGTGAGCTGAGAGACATGGGGACCTCATGCCAACAAGAAACAGGAGCCAGGAGAATAGCGTGCCCTTTGGACCCGGGGTCCCTGCCCTGAGAAGCTTCTCAGCCAGAGGACGATTGATGACAAGGACCTTCCTCCAGAGCTGACAGAGAGAGAAAGCCTTCCTGGGAGCTGGCGCTCTGAATTTGGACTTCTAGCCCTCCAGGCTGTGAGAGAATAAATCTCTCTGTGTTAAAGCCGTCCACTTGTGGCATTTCTGTTATAGCAGCACTAGATAACTAAGATAATACTGCTGTTTCAAAGTCTTTGTCTAGTAGTTTACTAACTGCCTTCCTCAGGGACTGTTTCTGTCAGTCTGTTTTGGTCTCTTGCATGGGCCATCCTTTCTCATTTCTTCACATGCCAGTGATTTTTGTGGTTGTTGTTGATACCGGGATATTTAGCTATTACACTCTGGTAACTATGTAGATCAGCTTCTTCCCATTCCCTAGGATTTGCTCTTCTTTATTATCATCACTATCATCGTCACTGTCACCTTCAACATCATTGTTACTATTATGTTAATTGTTGAAGGTTGTAGTTTTCTGCTTCAATCTTGAATTCCTCACCTTGGTGCACTTGCTGTGGCCACTTCTCCATGAGTCTCCCTGCTTGAGGACACCAGCTGTCACTGCTTCACCACTAAGCTTCCTGAGTAGGGGTGCTGGCTGTGCTCCCAACACCAGACTCTTTGCCTGGGAGCACCTGGTGTGGCTGCTTTGTCTCCAGGCTGCCCGATTGGAGACACTAGCTATCCTGCTCTAGCACCAGACTCCCCACCTGGGAGCTCCAGCTGTGTCACCACAGCACCAAACTCCCTGCTTCATAGTGGCAATGGCCACAGATTTGCAATGAAACTCCTCCCAGGAAGGAGCTCCAGCGCCAGACTCAACCCCTGGGAGCTGGAGCTGCCCCAAAATGACCATGTAGAGCCAGAGAGGGGGTGTAGATGGGTGGAGAACCACTGATCTCCCTCAATTTGTATGCTACTGTTTGGTTCCACCAGTTTTAGCTTGCTTTCTTCTGAATTTCTTGTGTGTCGATACCGGTAAGGACACAGGCCGAGAGCACACAACTGCTTACACCACCATCTTGCTCCGCATCCCGCAAGATAAACTTTTGCAAGGCTCTGGAATCAAGTCAAAAGCGTCCAACAACAGAGGAAGTTTAGTGAAGAAGCAAGCTGCTCTTCTTCACTAAGACAATGCCGTAGTATTTAAAATTGTCCACCTACAGTCCCCCAGGCTCCACATCACCAGTGGTCATGAAGGGAGCATCCTGTGCTCCTGGCGCAGATTTCTAATGCCAGAGGGAGCAATACAGACCACATTCCCAAAGCGCTGTGGTGCGGTTCAAGACTTCCCACACCTCACAATCTGGCTCAAGGGTTGCCCTTCTTCTACCCAACTTATAATGTCCCCATGGCTAGAATGACTTCTCTCTGGCTTTTGCTTAAAGTATTGACTTAGTCATCTAGTGGTGCTATAACAGAAATACCACAAGTCGATGGCTCTAACAAAGAGAAGTTTATTTTCTCACAGTCCAGTAGGCTACAAATCTGAATTCAGGGCACCAGGTCCAGGGGAACGCTTTCTCTCTCTTTGTTGGCCCTGGAGGAAGGTCCTTGTCGTCAGTCTTCCCTTGGTCTGGGAGCATCTCAGGGCAGGAATCTTGGGTCCAAATGACACACTCTGCTCCTGGTGCTATTTCTTGGTGATATGAGGTCCCCATGGCTCTCTGCTAACTTCTCTCTTTTATATCTCAAAAGAGATTGGCTTAAGAAACTAGCTAATCTTGTGGATCTCATCAATATAACTGCTGCTAATCCATTTTATTACATCACACTGATAGGATTTACAACACATAGGGAAATCACATAAAATGGCCGACAGTCACACAACACTGGGACTCATAGCGCAACTAAGTTGACAGATATTTTGGGGGGGACGCAATTCAATCCATGAAAAGCATCTAGAGGCAAAAGTATTGGCTCACACCAGCCTGGTGCAAGGTACAACAGTTGGCACAAACAATAGACAGGCCATAAAGCTTGGGAAAGAGAAGACTGTGACAGGAGGTATGGATTGGGGGCAGGGAAGAAGTAACTTTTAAAAGCTAGGGAAGTGAGAAGGCCATGCACATCCCCAGGGCTGGACACATGCTCAGAGTAGATCGTGAGTGCTTTTAACTCTAGCTGTCCCTTGGGCTCACCAAAGCAAGAACAGAAAGCTAAGGCAGAGTTGTAAACCTGGTTAAACAGTGAAGGAGTGTCTTCATCAACAAAGCCTGGGAGGGTATGCTTTTTCTTTGTTCTTGTTTCTTCCACCTTTTCCTTTTTTTTATCTTATTTTGGATCCAGGCATTTAAGGAAGCCCAGTGAAAACACTAGCTAAGAATAGATAAACAAAATCTGGAACATAAAATGGAATGCTACTCAGCCAGTAGGCGAAACAAAGTCTTGATACATGCTACACTATGGATGGAGCTTGAAGCCTTTAGGCAATCACAAAAGGACAAATATTGAGGGACCTCACTTACATAAAAAGACATGAAAAGGCCAATGTATAGAGACCAAAGTTTATTAGTGGCTACCAGACGCAGGAAGGAGGGAGAGGGGGAGGGAGGTATTGCTTATGGGGTACTGAGCTTTGGTTTACAGTGATGGAAAAATCACAGTGATTAATGGTAGGTTTTCACAGCCAGTTATTGTAAGCACTGTCAATAAGTTGTACACCAGTAAAAAGCTGAACTGGCAAAAGTTGTGTGATAGACGTGTTTGCAACAATGACAAAAAACAAAAACAAAGAGTAGATGCTGTGGCTATGTATATATGCCCAAACACTTCATGGAATTTGGCTCCTTGGTTTGCAGGTTTAGGGTCCATGCGGTCATGGGACATCCCCGTTAAGTGGCCCAATAATGCTTTAGCGCTTCTACCTGTTGCTTATTGCGTAGTGCCTGTGGTCTTAAAAGCTTGCAAGCATCCATCTAGGTCACAACAATTAGTCTCTATTCACCTGGAGCAACAGAAGAATAAGGAGAGTCAGGGATAGGAGGAAGAAATGGAATGTGTGGCTAATCACCTCCATAAACAACTGGCTCCTTCGCCATGAGGTCGGTAGAATTATGGTACCTGCCTACAGTTACTGAACATTGTGATCAAGGATTCCGTAGAAGAATCCCGAGATCAAAAGGAGGAAACGGAGAACAGAATTTCAAATTCTTGTGGATTCCAGGCTTCCTGGAGCCATGGAGTCTGGATGAAACCGCAGAGTGGTTGCCCTGCGATAATCTTTAAACCTTAAACCAAAAACATCCCCTGAAGTCCTCTTAAAACTGAAAAAATAGTTCATCTTAAAAAGTGAAAAAGGCCGTCCTTGAGCATTCTTCCTTTTTTGCTTTAGCTGCTCGACGTTTGACGTTTGAGAGCAAGTTTCACAGTCCCTTCTGACATCCATCTTGGTCTTTTCTTTCTTTCTTGTCTTTTCAATGACCTCTTGCTTTCTTCATGAAGGATGTCCTTGATGCCGTTCCACAACTTGTCTCGTCTTCTGTCATTAGCATTCGCGCATCAAATCTATTCTTGAGATCATCTCTGAATTCAGGTGGGATACATTCAAGGTTGTATCTTGGCTCTTGCAGACTTGCTCTGATTTTCTTCAGTTTCAGCTTGAACTTGTGTATGAGCAACTGATGGTCTGCTCCACAGTTGGCCCCTGGCCTTGTTCTGACTGGTGATGTTGAGTTTTTCCATCGTCTCGTTCCACAGATGTAGTCAATTTGATTCCTGTGTAATCCATCTGGCGAGGTCCGTGTGTATCGTCACTGTTTATGTTGCTGAAAAAAAGTATTTACAATGAAGAAGTCACTGGTCTTGCAAAACTCTATCATTTGATCTCCGGCATTGTCTCTATACCAAGGCCAAGCTTTCCAACTACCGATCTTTCTTCTTTGTTTCCAGCTTACGCATTCCAATCACCAGTAATTATCAACGCATCGTGATCGTGTGTTCGATCAATTTCAGACTGCAGAAGCTGATAGAAATTCTCAGTTTCTTCATCTTTGGCTTTAATGCTTGGTGCGTAAATTTGAATAATAGTCCTATTAACTGGTGGTACCAAAGAAAGAAGTCCGAGCTGCACCGAAGACATTAGTGAAAAACAAGGCTCCAGGAATTGACGGGATATCAACTGAGATGTTTCAACAAATGGATGCGGTGCTGGAAGTGCTCACTTGTCTGTGACAAAAAATTTGAAAGACAGCTACCTGGCCAACCGACTGGAAGAGACCCATATTTATGCCTATTCACAAGAAAGGTGATCCAACTGAATGAAGACATTATCGAACAGTATCATTAATATCACACGCAAGCAAAATTTTGCCAAAGATCATTCAAAAGCAGCGGCAGCAGTATATCGACAGAGAACTGTCAGAAGTTCAGGCGGGATTCAGAAGAGGATGTGCAACCAGGGATATCATTGCTGATGTCAGAAGGATCCTAACTGAAACCAGAAGGATGTTTACCTGTGTTTTATTGATTATGCAAAGGCATTCATCTGCGTGGATCATAACAAATTATGGATAACATTGTGAAGAATGGGAATTCCAGAACACTTAATTGTGCTCATGAGGAACCTGTACATAGATCAACAGGCAGTTGCTTGGAGAGACCATGGGGTTACCGAGTGGTTTAAAGTCAAGAAAAGTGTGCGTAAGGGTTGTATACTTTCACCATACCTGTGCAATCTGTATCCTGAGCAAATAATCTGAGAAGATGGACCATATGAAGAAGAACAGGGCATCAGGATTGGAGGAAGACTCATTAACAACCTGCATTATGCAGGTGGCACAACCACGCTTACTGAAAGTGAAGAGGACTTGAAGTACTTACTGATTAAGATCAAAGACCACAACCTTCCGTATGGATTACACCTCAACATAGAGAAAACAAAAATCCTCACAACTGAACCAACAAGCTACATCATGATAAATGGAGAAAGAATGAAGTTGTCAAGGATTTCATTTTATTTGGATCCACAATCAACGCCCATGGAAGCAGCAGTCAGGAAATCAAAAGATGCATTGTATCGGGCAATGGACCTCTTTAAGGTGTTGAAAAGCAAAGGTCTCACCTTGAAAACTAAGGTGTGCCTGACTCAAGCCATGGTATCTTCAACTGCGTCACATGCATATGAAAGCTGGACAATGAATAAGGAAGGCCAAAGAAGAACTGACACCTTTGAATTCTGGGGTTGGCAAAGAATACTGAATGTACCATGGACTGCCAAAAGAACAAACAAACCTGTCTTGGAAGAAGTACAACCAGAACGCTCCTTAGAAGCAAGGATGGCGAGACTGCATCTTAATACTTTGGGCATGCTGTCAGGAGACATCAGTCCCTGGAGAAGGATATCATTCTCAGTAAACTACAGGGTCAGTGGAAGAAAGGAAGACCTGCAATGAGATGGATTGACATAGTGGGTGCAACAATGGGCTCAAGCATAACGATTGTAAGGATGGCACAGGACTGGGCAGTGTTTCATTCTGTCATACGTAGGGTTGCTATGAGTCGGAACCAACTCGACGGCACCTAACAATGACAATCTTGAGCATTATGTGCTTTAAAGAGCTCTCTGTGCGGGATCAAACTGACAACAGCAACTCAAAAGATTAGATAGGAACCTTGGGGGACGGCGAGCTATGTTAATGAGGGAAGAACAACTCGGAAAACAAAGGTCAGAATGCTGGCACAGCTGAAAAGGTGTAACAACACCACTGAACTGTACATGTAGAAACTGTTGAATTGGTGTATGCTGTGCTGTGTGTGTGTATATATATATATTATAATTTTTCTTGTGCTTTAAGTTAAAGTTTACAAATCTAGTCAGTCTCTTACATATAAACTTATGTATACTTTACTGCATACTCCCACTTACTCTCCCCCTAATGAGTCAGCCCGCTCCCTCCTTCCAGTCTCTCCTTAAGTGACTGTCTTGCCAGTTTCTAACCCTCTCTACTCTCCCATCTCCCCTCCAGACAGGAGATGCCAACATCGTCTCAAGTGTCCACCCATTGCAAGTACTCACTCCTCATCAGCATCTTTCTCCAACCCATTGTCCAGTCCAACCTATGTCTGATGAGTTGGCTTCATGAATGGTTCCTGTCCTGGGCCAACAGAAAGTTTGGGGACCATGACTGTCGGGATTCTTCTAGCCTTAGTCACACCATTAAGTCTGGTCTTTTTATGAGAATTTGGTGTCTGCATCCCACTGTTCTCCTGCTCCCTCAGGTGGTTCTCTGTTGTGCTCCCTGTCAGGGCAGTCATCAGTTGTGGCTGGGCACCATCTAGTTCTTCTGGTCTCAGGATGATGTAAGTCTCTGGTTCAGGTAGCCCTTTCTGTCTCTTGGGCTCATAATTACCTTGTGACCTTGGTGTTCTTCATTCTCTTTTTATGTAGGTGGGTCGAGACTCATTAATGCATCTTTGATGGCCACTTGTTAGCATTTAAGACCCCAGGAGCCACACTTCAAAGTGGAACGCAGAGTGTTTTCTTAATAGAATTTATTTTGCCAATTCACTTAGATGTCCCCTGAAGCCATAGTCCCCAAACCCCCGCCCTTGCTCCACTGACCTTCAAAGCATTCAGTTTGTTCAAGAAACTTCTTTGCTTTTGGTCCAGTCCAGTTGTGCTGACCTCACCTGTATAGAGTGTTGTCCTTCCCTTCACCTACAGTAGTTCTTATCTACTATCTAATCAGTAAATAACCCACTCCCATCCTCCTTCCCTCCACTCTCTTGTAACCACAAAAGAATGTGTTCTTCTCAGTTTAAACTATTTCTCAAGATCTTATGATAGTGGTCTTATACAATATTTGTCGTTTTGCATCTGACTAATTTCACTCAGCATAATGCCTTCCAGGTTCCTCCATGTTATGAAATGTTTCACAGATTCCTCACTGTTTTTTATCGATGTTTAGTATTCCATTGTGTGACTATACCATAATGTATTCATCCATTCGTCCATTAATGGACACATTGGTTGCTTCCAACTTTTTGCTATTGTAGACAGTGCTGCAGTGAACATGGGTGTGCATATATCTGTTCATGTAAGGGCTCTTATTTCTCTAGGCTATATTACGAGAAGTGGGATTTCCGGGTCATATGGTGCTTCTATTACTAGCTTTTCAAGGAAACGCCAGATCGATTCCCAGAGTGGGTGTACCATTTGACATTCCCACCAGCAGTGTAGAAGTGTTCCAGTCTCTCCACAGCCTTTCCAACACTTATTATTTTGTGTTGTTTTGGATTAATGCCAGCCTTGTTGGAGTGCGATGTAATCTCATCGTAGTTTTAATTTGCATTTCTCTAACGTCTAATGATTGAGAGCATTTCCTCATGTATCTGTTAGCTACCTGAATATCTTCTTTAGTGAGGTGCGTGTTCATATCCTTTGCCCTATTTGTAATTGGGTTTTTTATCTTTTTGTGGTTGAGTTTTAAGAGGATCGTACAGATTTTAGAGATCAGGCGCTGGTCAGAGATGTCATAGCTGAAAATTTTTTCCCAGTCCGTAGGTGGTCTTTTTACTCTTTTGGTGAAGTCTTTAGATGAGCATAGGTGTTTGATTTTTAGGAACCCCCAGTTATCTGGTTTCTTTTTGTCATTTTTAGTAATGTTTTGTGTTCTGTTTATGCCTTGTATTAGGGCTCCTAACATCTCTATTCTTTCTTCCATGATCTTTATCATTTTAGTCTTTATGTTTAGATCTTTGATCCATTTAGAGTTAGTTTTTTGCACGTGGTGTGAGGTATGGGTCTTGTTTCATTTTTTTTGCCGATAGATATCCAGTTATGCCAGCACCATTTGTTAAAAAGACTATTTTTTCCCCAATTAACTGACACTGGGCCTTTGTCAAGTATCAGCTACTCATATGTGGATGGATTTATATCTGGGTTCTCAATTCTGTTCCATTGGTCTATGTGCCTGTTGTTGTTCCAGGACCGGGCTGTTTTGACTACTGTGGCTGTATAATAGGTTCTGAAATCAGGTAGAGTGAGGCCTCCCACTTTCTTCTTCTTTTTCGGTAATGCTTTACTTATCTGGGGCTTCTTTCCCTTCCATATGAAGTTGGTGATTTGTTTCTCCAGCACATGAAAAGATGTCATTGGAATCTGAATCAGAAGTGCATTGTATGTATAGAAGGCTTTTGGTAGAATAGACATTTTTACTATGTTAAGTCTTACTATCTGTTAGCAAGGTATGTTTTTCCACGTATGTAGGTCTTTTAGTTTCTTGCACTACTACTTTGTAGTTTTCTTTGTACAGGTCTTTTATATCTTTGGTAAGATTTACTCCTAAGTATTTTATCTTCTTGGGGCTACTGTAAATGGTATTGATTTGGTGATTTCCTCTTCGATGTTCTTTTTGTTGGTGTAGAGGAATCCAACTGATTTTTGTATGTTTATCTTGTAACCTGAAACTCTGCCAAACTCTCTATTAGTTTCAGTACTTTGCTTGAGGAATCCTTAGGGTTTTCTGTGTATAAGGTCATGTGATCTGCAAATAGAGATAATTTTACTTCTTTCTTGCCAATCCGGATGCCCTTTATTTCTCTGTCCAGGACCTCCGGCACAATATTGAATAACAGCAGTGATAAAGGTTATCCTTGTCTGGTTCCTGTTCTCAAGGGAAATGCTTTCAGGCTCTCTCCATTTAGAGTGGTGTTGGCTGTTGGCTCTGTATAAATGCCCTTTATTATGTTGAGGAATTTTCCTTCAATTCCTATTTTGCTGAGAACTTTTCTCGTGAATGGGTGTTGGACTTTGTCAAATGCCTTTTCTGCATCAATTGATCAGATCATGTGGGTTTTGTTTTTTGTTTTATATATATGGTGGATTACATTAATTGTTTTTCTAATATCGAACCAACCTTGCATACCTGGTATAAATCCCACTTGGTCTTGGTGGATCATCTTTTTGATATGTTATTGATTTATATCGGTTAGAATTTTGTTGAGGATTTTTGCATCTATGTTCATGAGGGGTATAGGTCGTAATTTTCTTTCTTTGTGATGTCTTTACCTGGTTTTGGTATCAGGGATATGCTGGCTTCATAGAATGAGTTAGGTAGTATTCAATCCTTTTCTATGCTTTGAAATACCTTTAGTAGTAGTGGCGTTAACTCTTCTCTGAAAGTTTGGTAGAACTCTGCAGTAAAGCCATCCGGGCCAGGGCTTTTTTTGGTTGGGAGTTTTGTGATTACCTTTTCAATCTCTTTTTTTTTTTGTTATGGGTCTATCTAGTTGTTCTACTTCTGATTGTGTTAGTTTAGGTATGTATTGTGTTTCTAGGAATTCACCCATGTCTTCTAGGTTTTCAAATTTGTCAGAGTGCAATTTTTGATAGCAATCTGATATGATTCTTTTAATTTCAGTTGGGTCTGTTGTGATACGGCCAATCTCATTTCTTATTCAGGTTATTTGTTTCCTTTCCTGTATTTCTTTAATCAGTCTGGCCAGTGGTTTATGAGTTTTGTTAATTTTTTTCAAAGAACCAGCTTTTGGCTTTGTTAATTCTTTCAATTGTTTTTCTGTTCTCTAATTCATTTAATTCTGCTCTAATTTTTATTATTTTTTTTTCTGGTGCCTGACAGATTCTTTTGTTGCTCACTTTCTATTTGTTCAAGTTGTAGAGACAGTTCTCTGATTTTGGCTCTTTCTTCTTTTTGTATGTGTGCATTTATCGATATAAATTGACCTCTGAGTGCTGCTTTTGCCATGTCCCAGAGGTTTTGATAGAAAGTGTTTTCATTCTCGTTGCAATCTCTGGATTTGTTTATTCCTTCCTTAATGTCTCCTATAACCCAGTCTTTTTTGAGCAGGGTATTGTTCAGTTTCCACATATTTGATTCCTTTTTTCTTGATTTTTCTGTTATTGATTTCTACTTTTATGGCCTTATGGCCATAAGATGCTTTGTATAATTTTAATGTTTTGGATTCTGCAAAGGTTTGTTTTATGACATAGTGTGTGATCTATTCTAGAGAATGTTCCAAGTGCACTAGAAAAAAAAGTATACTTTGCAGCTGTTGGTTGGAGTGTTCTGTATAAGTCTATGAGGTCAAGTTGGTTGATGGTAGCAATTAGATCTGCCATGTCTCTATTGAGCTTCTTACTGGAAGCCCTATCCTTCTCCGAAAGTGGTGTGTTGAAGTCTTCTACTATAATCGTGGAGGGGTCTATCTCACTTTTCAATTCTGTCAAAGTTTGTTTTATGTATCTTGTAGCCCTGTCATTGGGTGCATAAATATTTAATATGGTTGTATCTTCCTGGTAAATTGTCCCTTTAATCCCTATGTGGTGTCCTTCTTTATCCTTTGTGGTGGATTTAACTTTAAAATCTATTTTGTCAGAAATTAATATTGCCACTCCTGCTCTTTTTTGATGGTTGTTTTTCTTCATATATTTTTTTCCATCCTTTAAGTTTTAGTTTGTTTGTGTCTCTAAAGCGTGTCTCTTGTAGGCAGCACATAGACAGATCGTGTTTTTTTATCCAGTCAGAGACTCTCTGTCACTTTATTGGTGCATTTAGTCCATTTACATTCAGCGTATTTATAGATAAGTATGAGTTTAGTGCTATCATTTTGATGCCTTTGTGTGTTGTTGACAATTTCATTTTTCCACTTACATTTTTGTTCTAAGAAGTTTTTCTTTGTAAATTGTGTGTTCCTCATTTTCATAGTAGTTGAATTCATTTTTGCTGAGTCATTATGTTTTTCTTGATTTTTATTTTGAAGTATGGAATTGTTAGATCTCTTTGTGGTTACCTTAATATTTACCCCTATTTTTCTAAGTAAAAACCTAACCTGTATCATCCTATATCGCCTTGTTTTCATCTCCATATGGAAGATCTGTGCCTCCTGTATTTAGTCCCTCTTTTTTTGATTATTGTAATCTTTTACATAATTACTTCAATGGTTCCCTGTTTTGACCATTTTTTTCTTTTTAAAATTAATCTTAATTTGTTTTTGTGTTTTCCCTATTAGAGTTGATATCAGGAGGTTCTGTTCTGTGACCTTGTGTTGTATTGGTATCTGATATTACTGATTTTCTGACCAAAGAATTTTCTTTAGTAATTCTTGTAGCTTTGGTTTGGTTTTTGCAAATTCTCTAAGCTTGTGTTTATCTGTAAATATTTTAATTTCACCTTCATATTTGAGAGAGAGTTTTGCTGGATATATGATTCTTGGCTGGCAGATTTTCTCCTTCACTGCTCCGTATATGTTATCCCATTGCAATCTTGCCTGCCTGGTTTCTTCCAAGTAGTCTGAACTTATTGATTCTCCTTTGTAGGTGATTTTTCTTTTATCCCTGCTTGCTCTTAAAATTTTCTGTTTATCTTTGGTTTTGGCAAGTTTGATGATAATATGCCTTGGTGATTTTCTTTTTGGATCAGTCTTGAATGGGGTTCACTGAGCATCTTGGATAGATATCCTTTCATCTTTCACAATGCCAGGGAAGTTTTCTGCCAACATATCTTCAACTATTCTCTCTGTATTTTCTGTTATCCCTCTCTGTTCTGGAACTCCAATCACATGCAAGTTATTCTTCTCAGTAAAGTCCCACATGATTCTTAGGGTTTTTCATTTTTTAAAATTCTTTCATCTGATTTTTCTTCAACTATATCGGTAACAATTGCCTTATCCTCCATCTCCCCCACTCTGCATTCCAATTCCTCGATTCTGCTCCTCTGACTTCCTGTTGAGTTGTCTAATTCTGTAATTTTACTGTTAATCTTTTGGATTTCTGAATGCTGTCTCTCTATGGATTCTTGCAGCTTATTAATTTTTCCAATATGTTCTTGAATAATCTTTTTGATTTCTTGAACTGTTTTATCAGTGTGTTCCTTGGCTTTTTCTGTAGATTGCCTTCTTTCATTTCTGAGGTCATCCCTGATGTCTTGAAGCATTCTGTATATTAGTTTCTTGTATTATGCATCTGGCAATTCCAGGACTGTATCTTCATTTTGGAAAGATTTTGATTCTTTAATTTGAGGATTTGTAGAAGCTATCATGGTCTGCTTATTTATGTGATTTGATATCGACTGCTTTCTCCGAGCTATTTTTTGGTTATTTTTTGTTTTACTGCTTTCTCCGAGCCATCTGTAAGATATTGTAATGATTTATTTTATATTTGCTCACTGAGTCTTATCTTCTTGTTTTGTTTTGTTTTAACATACCAGATGGGCTACTAGATTGCGCTGTCTTGATGTTGTAGCCTTTGAATCACTTATGTTCTATCACCAGCTGGTTTGAGCTGTTACCAGATATATAAGCTTAAGAGTCGATTCACTATTCTTGAATCAGCTTAGGTGTTCTGATTTTGGGTCACCAAGTGTGTGGTGTAGACCGTCACCTATTAACTTAGAGGAGTAGTGGTGGTAGTTGTGAGCACCAGATTCCAGTAGCAACAGGGGGTCACACTCCAAGGAGGGCAGGATGCTGACAACCTTCCCCCATGTGCCCGTGAGGTAGGTGTGTCTCTATTCCTAGAGCACGTTGGTGGGCGGGCTCTGCTGCTATACCTTAGGCACCCAATGCTTTTACCTCTAAAGATTTGTAGGCGTCACTCTCCTCAGACCCCTTTCGCAGGTGGCTAGATGGTTTGGGTGAAGCTTCAGTCCTCAGTTCCCCGCTGTGGATCAGTGAGGGCTCTGTTTAATAAGTAGAGAGATACAAGACCTCCAAAACTTGTCTTTCCACTGCTCCACTAAAACAATTATAGTCAGATCTCTATCAGAATTGCCTTTGCATTATCATAGCACCTTGTTTTCTGTAGGGATGAAAGCCAAAGACTGTGGATCTCTTATGCTTGGCTGGAGCCGGTTCTGTATTTTTATTCCAGTTAAGGGAAGTCAGGGACGGATTTCCCTCCCTGAGTTGTTAATTGCTGCTTTTCTTAGGCCAGGAGAATGGATTAGGGAAAAAAACAAAAAAAACTGCCGCAGAGCACTTAACTCCCTGACCCAGGAAATTCCAATCTTAATGAAGTTGCTTGGGGCAGGGAGAGGAGGGATCAGATAGATAGGAGAGAGTAGTGCATAGCAATATAGACAAAGTTATTTATCTTGCTTGGTGATGACTGTTTTATCTGAGATTCCAGAGGGGCAGGTAGCCAGTGTGCACTAGCTGGGTCGAGATTGCCCCCGAGGATCAGGCCTGTGTACCGTGCTTGCGCCATCTCAGGAAGCCATGATCAGCTCCTCCGCTCCTAGTCCAAAGCCTGGGTCCAAGGTGTACTGGCTGGGACGCTGCACTCCAGGCTCCAAAACCAGTTGCTGCTTCCCCATGATTTCTCCTCCTGTCAGCCACGTTGTTGTGCAGCCTGCGTAAGCTGGCTGGGTTTCCCCCAAGGTTGCTTTAGAGGGATAGGGCTGTGTCCTGTGCTTGTGCCATCTCAGGAAGCCGTTCTCAACTCCTCTGCACTTAGCCCAAAGCCTGGCACCAAGGTTTTCTGACTGGGATGCTGGCTCCAGGCTCCAAAAACAGTCGCTACTTCCCTTTGGTTGCTCATTTTCTTGTCAGTCGTGTCAGTGTGCAGCCTGCCTGTGCTGGCTGAGTCTCTACCGAGGTTACTCCAGGGGGTTAGGGAATAGGGCTGCGTCCTGTGCTTACCCCATCTCAGTAAGCTGCAATCAGCCCCACCACTTGGGCACCAGGGAACCACGAGGGCTTAAGGCTGTGGCACGGGATGCCGGTTCCAGAAGTAGTCACTGCTTCAGGGCATGGGTTTTCGCTCCCCTGTCACTCAGGTCAACTCCTTAGTTCTGCGTTTGATGGTCCAGGTTCATAGATTGTCATGTATGTGATCAATTCACTTGGTTTCCCGAGTCTTTGTTGCAAGAGGGATCCGTGGTAGCTTCTACCTAGTCATCCGTCTTGGCCCCGCCTCCTTGCTGTGTATATTTTTAAGAACAAAATAAATAAAACAGTAGCAGACCAGTAAGGACCACTTACAGATACTTCCATGGTCACACGTGACAAAGATTACCGACTTTACAAAACAGCTGAGAAAAGATACTAAGCAAACAAACAGCCACACCCTCAATAAGAATTAACAGCAAACTCCAGGGAAGAGGTAGAACCTGATTTTCAGCATTACCCCACTATAGTAATCAAAGCAACCGGTTGCCAATAACAACAACAAAAATACAATGTATGCAAAGAAACAAAAGTATGGGCAATTCACAGGAAAAGAAAATTAATAAAAATTGTCTATGAGTAAGCCCAGGCATTGGAACTACTAGTCCAAAATGTTAAATCAACTGATGTGATTGCCCAGTCTGAGAAGCAGAAGGAGAAAAGAATGAAGAAAACTGGCCAGAGCTTAAGAGACCAATAGGACGTCATCTTAATTTCACCATCATTCTTGAAGGACAGTTTTGCTGGATATAATCTTCTTGGTGAAGGTTCTTTTCTTTCAGCACTTTAAATACGTAATTTCATTACCTACTGGCCTCCACGGTTTCTGAGGGAAATTGACACTTGATCCTGTGGTATTTCTTTGTATGTGGCTAACCCATTTTCTCTTGGCACTTTTAGGAGTCTTTATCTTTAGTTTTCGAGAATGTGGTTATAATGTATTGATCTCTTTGGGTTTATCCTACTTGGAATCCATTGAGCTTCTTGGATGTCTAGGTTTATGTCCTTCATTAGATTTGGTAAGTTTTTGCCGTTATGTCTTCAGATGCTGTCTCCGTTCTCTACTTCTCTCGTCTCCTTCTGCAGTTCTCATGTGTGTGTTGGTTGATTTGTTATTACATAATTCCTTTAAACTATGTTCAGTTATTCATAAGCCTTCTCTCTGGTTGCTCTTCAGCCTCAGTTACCTTACCTTCTACTTCACTGATTCTTTCTGTCCGTGCTCAACTCTGTTTTCCACATCTTCCATTGTGTTTCTCGTTTTGGTTATTGTCTCTTTCACTTTAGTATTTCCATCTGGTTTCTTTTCGTAGTGTCTGTCTATTTAAATTTTCATTCATGCATCATTGTCCTGATTTCCTCTAGTTCGTGACTATGTGTTCTTTTAATTCTTTGAGCTTGTTCAACATTGTTGTGTTATATTCTTCCGTTGCATTCATTATTTGAGCTTCCGTAGATGCAGTGTCTCTCCGTTTATCTTGCTAATTTGGGTGAACCATCATTTCCATTCTTTTAGTATGTCTTCTAATGTTTTGTTGAAACTAGGGTATTAGAATTTTTCCAGATGTTAGCTTTCTCAGTTCTCCCCAGTGTTTGGTGTTTTCATCAGCATTGCTTTCTGTAAGAGACCCTTCGGAGGCCAGAGCCTTCAAACTTTTCTTGTTACTCTCCCTCCCTTTTTTAGTAGCTCCCTTCAGCAAGTCCAGGCTAGGTTTCTGACTTTTCATGGTTGCTAAAGAGAACTGGGAACACGCACTAGTTTATATGCCCTCCAGAAAGTACAGCCTTCGCACTTTGGCTGTCTCTCTTCTCCTTTCTTTGCTGCATTTTATAGCCTGTTGCACACATCCATAACTGAACAGGGATCCCAGACTGAAATAGTTCACAGGGCTGGGTGTCTGTGACATTTTCTCAACCCTGCCTGAAGTGTCCTCCCTCGTTTACTAGATGTTGGGCTTATTTCTCCTTCTCAGGCATCGCATTTGCCAAGCGGATTGCAGCCTCCCTCTGTTGGAGGTGCTGGGGTGGGATATTGTCAGATGTACCCTGAACTGTCTACCAGGACAATCTGTTCTGATAATTTTGGCTGGAGCTTGGAGCCTTTTTCTGTGTATTGGCAAGCCGGGTGTTCTCTGGACATGTGGGCTCTGCCAGAGTTGCCAGTTTGCATGGCTGTCTTCAGACCTTTGCATGTTCAAAGTACTGGAAGGTGGAGGGCCAGGGACCGTGTGAAAAACATGATTCTCCTACCATATAGTTCTCGTCATTAACTTGGGCATCTCTGCAGGTCTTTGCAGGTGTCCTCTACCCAAATGTTCAGGGTCCAGCTGTATCGAGCACAGAAGTTTTGTTGTATTTCTTCGTGAGCTTGTTAGGAGGGTCTGGAACTTAAACCTGCTCATGTCACCATCTTCCTGTAAGTGGCAAGGAGGTTTTTATTTCAGATCTTGTGTCTTTCATCTCCAGTACTTTTGTTTGGGTTATTTTAATAGTGTTTTGTTCTATTCTTTCATAAATACGAGGAAACCCTGGTGGAGTAGTGGTTAAGTCCCACGGCTGCTAACCAAAGGGTCAGCACTTCGGATCCACCAGGCGCTTCTTGGAAACTCTACGTGGCAGTTCTACTCTGTCCTACAGGGTCACTATGAGTCGTAATCGACCCAACGGCACTGGGTCATGAATACGGTTCCTCTTTCTTTGCATTGTTGCCTTGAGTGGACCATCATTTTCAATTTCTTTTCTTGCCTTGTGATTTTTTTTTTTGGATCCTGGACAGTGGAATTTTACAAGGTGTTAGTTTTCTCCATTCCCTGGAAGATGCAGTTATTTCAACGTTGCAATTTTCTGCAATGAATTCTTTGGGAGGCACTGTCTTCAGACTTTGATTATTGGTTTCTTTTCACTCACTGTGGCATATCCAGATCAGGCCAGACCAAAGTTTTGGTTTTTCAGAGGCTCCCATCCAGATCAAAAACTCACACTACTAAATCTACACTTATCAGGGCATAGCCTTTATTCTTAGGATTATATCTCTCTCCCCTGCTTTGTGAGGACTCCTTTCATAACACCTGGAGCCTTCAGAAAGTTAACACTGAGGCGCTGTTGTCAGGCAAGTATAGTTCTCGGTCCTTGGTCACCACTCCCTTGCCTGCCCTGTGAGGGCTGTGAAACCACACGGTTGCTGTCCTTCTAATTAGCTCTAGACCAGTTTGAACATACTTCCTGAAAAGTCCACCTAAAAGATTTGTCAAATTTATTCTGGGGCAAGAGATCAGTCCTTACCCATGCATGGGAGAGTCATGGGTCAACACAGGGCTATGGCTGCTGCTACTTGTGTTCTGTACCAGAAGGAAGAGTTCCCAAACCCATTGCCGTCAAGTCGATTCCGACTGATAGCAATGCTACAGGACAGAGCAGAACTGCCCCATAGAGTTTTCAAGGGGCGCCTGGTGGCTTCGAACTACCAACCTCTTGGTTAGCAGTATAGCACTTAACCACTATGCCACCAGGGTTTCTGAAGGGAGGGTTAGGGTCCCCTAAATTGTCCCCCAGGGAGCTGTGTGCTATTAATTTTGGATCCAGAGGTAAGAGGCTCATGCAAGTGTACAGAATATCTGGTGGAGCAGAGCAACTGCCAGGCAACTAGAGCCACCCTTGTCCCATGACCCTGAGGGGAAGGAAAGGACCCTCCAGTCTGCCTAGGAGATGTGGACTCTTGGTTATGTAGCCAGAGATCAAGGACCCTACACAGTACATAGGAGGTGCATGCATTGCCTGGTGGTGTGGAGTGACTGCTGGGCCTCTGGAGCCATATCTCTACTGCAGGTTGAGGGGCAGGGGAGAAAGGGTGTAGCTGTGGAGCACTTTTCCTACCACATGCTTCGTCCTTGTCTTTATTCAGTTTGCACTTCCCTGCTGCTGTTATTCATCCCCCATTTCAGAATTCTTAGACGGCTGATTATAGGGTTCTGTCTGAATTTATTGACATTCTTGTGGGGAGAGAGAGAATCTTAGATCTTCTGATGCCACCATATTCCCAGAAATCTAGACAGTGCTTTATAGTTTTCACGGTACAAGCCTGTTACCTCCCTGCTTGATTTATCTCTTGGTATGATATTTTTAGATACTATTATCAATGGAATTGTTTTCTTAATAATTCCATAGTGTTCCTTGCTGGTGTATAAAGACACAACTAATTTATATGAGTTCATCTCGTACCCTGCCGCTTTGCTGAATTTATTTATGAGCTCTAGTACTTTCTTTTGGAGTATTTGGGAATATATATGCATATATATCCAAGAAAAACCAACTCACTGCTGTCAAGTTGATTCTGACTCCTAGTAACCCTACAGGACAGAGCAGAACTTACCCAGCTGCCACATCTTTCTCCCATGCATCAGTGTGTGTGTGTGTGTGTGTGTGTGTGTGTGTGTGTGCGTGTAGTATATATGTGTATATGCATCCAAAGGATATATATGCACACACATGCGTGCACGGATATATGTAAACCCATTCCTCACTCATCAACAGGATTAGGTTCAAAAGACCAGGTTGTTAGGCTAAAATAAGCGTTATCCAAAAATGGAGGACAGACACATCAGGTCACAAAGTGGAGGGTGACTACATTATTACATAGTTGTCAAAATCCATCGTTACCTAACTGCCAAACCGCTGAGAATCATGACCCACAGCCAGCATTACTGTCACCTGACACTTTGGCGTTTCTTACAACCAGATGTCCATGGTTAATGTGCAAAATAGTCGGATAGTAGATTTTTTTACTATTGTCATAAATGTAAAATGTTGGGTGATGACACAGCTGATAAGTGAGGAGTGAGCATGTATGTATGTGCATATGTATGTATATGTATGATTATGGTATTTTTAAAAGCAGTTAGATTTACTTTTTCCTTTCCTGTTTCTTTTCATTTCTACGTCTCACCTAATTGCTCTGGCTAGAACTTCCAGTACAATGTGAAATATTGGTTTTGAAAGCAGGCATCCTTGCCTTGTCTTGTTGTCTTATATGTCTTTGCTCCTTCATGTTTTCCAGTACTGCCTGCTTTTGTGTTTAGTTGATATTTTCGTTCTGATCCATTTTTATTCTCACTTTTCTGTGTGTACTTTTCAGATATTTTCTTTATGATTACCATGGGTGCTACAATTTAGCACCTTAAAATCTGATTTAAACTGATACAAAACTTAGGTTTGATAATACATAAAGTGTTCCTATACTTCGCCTCCCCCACCTTTATACTGTAATAATTTTATTGTGTGCCTAATAATAAATGTACAATTCTTTTTTTACATTTCCCTCTTAAATCATATGTGACATACCTAGTAGAATCATGATACAAAATTACCCTAAAACTCCCCTGTATATTTACCCATGAAATTATTTTTACTGCGGATGTGTCTTTCTTCATCGAGTTACCATCTTGTGTCCTTTCTTGTAGACACGTGTGATATTAATGAACATTCTCAGCTTTCTTTATCTGGGAATGCCTTAATTCCACCCTCATTTTTCAAGGGCAGTTTTGTCAGATATAGAATTTTGGATTTTTTTTTTCTTTCATCACTTTAAATACATCATCTTACACTGCCTTCTGTCATCCATGATTTCTGAGGACAAACTGGCATTTAATTTTATTGAGGATCCCCTGTATGGGACATCTGGCTTCTCTCTTGCTGCTTTCAGCATTCCCTCTTCCCTTTTGTTTGAGAGTTTGATTGGAATCTCTTGCTGTGCTTCTCTTTTGGTTTATCCTGCTTGAGCTTCTTGGATGTGTAGATTTGTATCTGTGATCAAATTTGAGAAGCTTCTACCATTTTATCTTTTGTTTTTTATTGTGGTGCCATTTCAACATTTTTCGCATGTATAATTCAGTGACATTAATTACATTTTGGCCAGTATTTCTTCAAGTGTTCTGCCCCCTTTTCTGTGTTCCTTAGGGAACTGCCATAACGCATACGCTGTTGTGAAAGTGCTCCAGGAGTACAGTGGGGTCTCTTCACTCTTTTTTGTTTTTGCCCCAGAATTGTAAACAGTGTTTTATACTTTTCTGTGTACCAGTTTTGTTTTTTTTTTTTTTTTAACTCTGTGGTTGATAGTTTCAATTTTTTATCATCACATTTGCCCGTTGTTTCATTTGCCAGCTCATTTCTCCTGCTTTACCCTTCTGGTGAATTCATTATTTCAGTTATCGTACTTTTCAGCATCAGTGTTTGTGTTTGGTTTCTTTCTGGAATTTATATATCTTTACTGATATTCTCATTTTGTTACTGTATCTTTTCCTGATTTCATGTGTTTTTTTTTTCCGGTTTGTATTTTCCAATGCGTCTTCAGAGCATATTTAATACCATTTTTTTAAAGTCTTTATCTAGTTATTTCATTAACTGAACTCCCAGTGAGATGGCTTCTGATGCTTTATTTTACTCTTTTGTGTAGACCATCTTTTTCTGGTTCTTCGTATTCCTTTTAGTTTTTTTTTTTGTTGAAACCAGGACATTTAAATACTCAAACATGCTACCTGTGGAATTCAGATTCTTCTCCTCGCCCAGGATTTGCTGGTTTTTTGTTTGTTTTGCTCTTTTGCTTTTAGTTTTTGAAGGGTATAGTTACTCATTTGTTTAGTGACCTCCCATTCCTTTTTTTCCTAAGACAGTCGTCCTGGACTGTGTGGATGCTGAAGTCTGTCCTGTTACATATATATTTACCACAATAAAAAACAAAAGATAAAACGGTGGAAACTTCTCAAATTTGATCACAGATACAAATCTACACATCCAAGAAGCTTTTCGGCTAGTGTTTTTACAGAGATTAATGCTAGAGGAGGAAGAAGAAAGAGAACAGAGAGAGAAAAACCCAAAACGCCTCTAGTAGTCTTTGCACTCTGGCCCTGTGTTGGGACATTGCTTTGACACTTACTTAGGCTCGTACTGATTTGGGGATCGCCCTGGTGTGAAAGCTGGAAATTCTGGTCACCTTGATTCCTAAGCTGGTATTTCAAGTGGCGAGGAGTGAGAGCAATTCTGGAAGATTGTTTCCTTGTAGTCAGGGAGAAGACTCCTCCCCCAGGAAACTTCCAGTTTTGCTCTTAAGGCCCGCCCGCATTATGGGGGTAATCTGCTTTACCTAGGGCCGACTGATTTAAATGTCAGGAACATGGAAATACTTCATTGTAGCATCTAGACTAGTGTGAGACCACACAACTGGCCACCTTATCCTGGCCAACATGACACATAAAATTAACTATCTTGTTATATATGCTATTGTTACTTAGCTATTTCTTCAAAAATATGATCCTATATACATTCAAGTTATTTAATTTCTGCAAAAATTTAGGTATTACTGAAACTTTACATGTTCATATTTTATTTCTTTCCAATAAATGTTGTTAGGTAGAGAAAAAAACTGTTACCAAAGAGAGCGTTTTCCAAGGTAGACAATACCAGGCTGATGCTGCAATCGCTCGAATTGTGAAGATAAGGAAAACACTTAACCACAGTGTACTTCTTTGGGAATTATATAACCAGCTAAAATTCACATTAAAGGTAAACGTAACTACCAAAACCTTAGTGGTAATGGAGTCATATTTAAGGAAGAATCACATTTATACATAACATGCAATGAAAATTTCGGCCGTTACCTAGGATGACAAAATGTATGTCAGTATGGTTATTGGTCTGGGTAAAGCACAGGATTTCCTCTACTTGTTGTGCTGTACATGGCTGAATTTTTATTGCTGTACAAGTTTGATATGCAGACATAGTGAATCTAATAGCTTCTAAGGAGATAGCAAGAACAATTTAAAAAAAAAGGGAAAACCGTGATGACTTAGTTTTCAAACTTCTGGATGTGCCATTGTGGATTTCCTTCCCTGAAGAGGCTCAATGGCTCTCTTTATTTACACTGTTTGTATTTAAATGCTTCACAGTTCTCAGCAAAGTGGCTTGGTTGTCACTATGATCATCCTTTTAAGCCTTTTTATATTTTGAGACTGGCCAGTAGAGTATTGGAATTTTAGGGTCTAGCAGGTTGCGCGATGGATCTTTTGTCATATTCGCTCTCCGTGGAAGATCTTTTTGAAATCCTGACTGGAATAATTTTTGTTTGGTTCTTTTAACTTGGGCTTTTGGATTCTATATTTTTCCGTAATACTTTTTCGAAGCTCCAAGTTGATTTAGCAATACTTTTTCTCTTGTTGTGACACTTTATCTTTTTAAAATACAGTGAATTTTTATAGTTTTATATAATCTAAATAATTGTTAAAACGTAAATTCTGTAAAAGACATAGGTTTCTAGACTGCATGTTTTTGGTTGGAAAGATACACATAGAGACTCAGGCAGCTACGATTTTGACCGTTCTTCGTTTCTGTTAGTTTGGACAACTTTGTGGAACTTGTCCTGTCTCAATTACCTCGTGGAAAATATAATGTTAACTAAATAATAAATTATCCTAAACTGACTAGAATAATAGAGTTCATTAATATGAAGTATTTGGAATAGTGCCCAAAATATGGCAAGTGCTGCATAAATGTTAGCTGCCACTGTGATTATCATTGTCATTATTCATATAACTTCAACAGCTGTTTGTTTCTGCTTGGGACTAAACACATTTATTCTTTACCTTTTTCTGAATTCCTCCACGTGTCTTGACTGGATGCTTTCTCATGTTTTTCTAAATCAGGGACTTATTTTCCCTATATGTACCTTCATAGGGAGGTCAGTCTGTACTTTCTGACGGAGCGTGTTCCCTGTTGAAATAACCATGCCCAAGTTTTCAGTAGCTACCCACCATTGCAGAGCCTAATCTATAGTCTAGCAGTGTTGGGAATATGATTTTTTTTTCCTCTACAAAGTTAGATGAAAAATTTGAAGTATGATTTGTTTCCAAAATGCAGCCGACAAGCATTTTGGCTTTACTTTTTTATTGTCTTCGTTTATGGTATGCATCTTTCTTACGCAGGTTAGATTTTTGTATCGATAATCTGTTTTAGGCAAGATATAAATTTAGTTTTGAAAACTATGTAGATGAAATGTGATACATATTTTTTGTAAATTTTGTTTTATATATTTAAGGGAAGGAAGGTAAATAAATATTTTCAATTACTTTTTCTTAACCCTATTAATTTATTTTGTAGCCTGGTGATCTGAAGAGGAGGATAGAGTCCTTAATTGACAGAGACTACATGGAAAGAGATAAGGAGAATCGGAACCAGTACAAGTATATTGCATAAAGCTGTGGGCTACATTTCAACACTTTATATAATTTGTACCTCCCACTGGTGCCCCATTGTCTTGTTAATTGATTTTTAGAAGCTGTACGGGTGTTTGAATAAAAATGTGTTAAAAATACAAGAATTCATGGCAAATTAAACTTTCCACAAACACTCCCTCTTAAGAATGCAACTGTCTGATTGAAAATGTGTTTAAATGTCATTTATTATGGTGTACCTAACATTCTGAGATAGCCCAGAATGTTTTTATAACCCTTTCCCATCGTCTTACATTTCAGCATGGTTCATGCGTATTACATGCGGTACAATATTAGATTACTTTATCTTTCATAAACAACAAGAATATGTCCAAACAGTATTTAAAAGTGGAAAGCAAAAGGGTTCATGTATCTGGGTGGTTTAAAATGTGAATTTAAGAATGAAAGGCAATTTTTTTGTCCTTGTGTTGGCTTTTCTGTCTGAAATTAATCTTGAAATTTTACAAAAGCATTTAATATTCCAGCATACAGACCCTCTTAAAATTTACTTTATAATAGAAACAGTTCATTTCAGGCATCTTGAAAACAATGAACCTTAGCAATATGTTTAATTTTGTATGTTCTAATCAATTTAGAACTACCAGAATCAAATATTAGGATTTGAATTCAGCTAAGCAGCTAATGGTACTCTGTCCTCTAGTGGCAAGTTTATGTAGATTTTCCTCGTTTCTCAAATAATTAACTCTGCAAGGACACTATGAAACATAACCTCTTCTGAAATAGGGGTAAGTGTTAAGGTAACCACAAAGGAGACTAACTATTCTACTCATCAAAATAAAACACAAGAAAAAAATAGAGACTCAGAAGATATAAAATCAACAAAAACGAGAAAGAGGAAAAAACCATATATAAACTACTCGGCACAAATAATTAAGTGGGAAAAAGAAACTGTGAACAGCACACACACAAAAGGCATCAAAATGACGGCATTAAATTCATACCTATCCGTAATTATGCTGAATGTAAATGCACTGACTAAATGCACCAATCAAGGGACGGACAGTGGCAGAATGCATAAAAAACACGATCGTCTATATGCTGCCTACCAGACACACACCTTAGACTTAGAGACACAAACAAACTAAAACTCAAAGGATGGAAAAACATGTACTGAACAAAGAACAATCCAAAAAGAGCAGGAGTGGCCATATTAATTTCTGACAAATTAGACTTTAAAGTTAAATCCACCACAAAGGATAAGGAAGGACACTATATAATCATTAAAGGGACAATATACCAGGAGGCTATAACCATATTAAATATTTATGCACCCAATGACAGGCCTGCAAGATACATAAAACAAACTCTAACACCATTGAAAAATGAGATAAACAACTCCACAATTATAGACAACTCCAACACACCACTTTCAGTGAAGGACAGGACATCCAGAAAGAAGCTCGATAAAGACACAGAAGAGTTAATCCCACAACCAACCAACTTGACCTCATAGACATATACAGAACATTCCACCCAACAGCAGCCAAGTATCCTTTCTTTCCTAACATGCATGAAGCATTTTCTAGATCAGGCCACATATTAGGTCACAAAGCAAGCCTTAACAGAATCCAAAACATTGAAATATTACAAAGCATCTTCTCTGCCACATAAGGGCATAAAAGTAGAAATCAGTAACAGAAAAAGCAGGGAAAAGAAATCAAACACTTGGAAACTGAACAATACCCTGCTCAAAAAAACAAAAAACAAAACTAGGTTATAGAAGACTTTAAGGATGAAATAAAGAAATTCATAGAATCCAATGAGAATGAAAACATTTTTTATCAGAACGTTTGGGACACAATGAAAGCAGTACTCAGAGGTCAATTTATATCAATAAATGCACACATCCAAAAAAGAAGAAAGGGCCAAAATCAAAGGATTATCCCTACATCTTGAACTAATAGAAAGAGAGCAACAAAAGAAACCCTCAGACGCCGGAATAAAACAAATAATAAAAATCAGAGCAGAACTAAACGAAATAGAAAACAGAAAAACAATTGAAAGAATCAACAAGACCAAAACCTGGTTCTTTGAAAAAAATCAACAAAAGGGATAAACCACTGGCCAAAATGACAAAAGAAAAACAGGAGAGGAAGCAAATAATCCGGATAAGAAATGAGACGGACGATATTACAACAGACCCAACCGAAATGAAAAGACTCAGATTACTATGAAAACTTTTACTGTAACAAATTTGAAAACCTAGAAGAAATGGATGAATTCCTAGAAACATACTGCCTACCTAAACTAACACCAGCAGAGGTAGAACAACTAAATAGAGCCATAACAAAAGAAGAGTTTGAAAAGGTAATCAA